>NW_027397101.1:21558171-21604230 GCF_003265705.2 Callorhinus ursinus
CACGTACCCCTTCGGATCCCTACGTTTGTATCTTTGGGGTAAATACCCAGTAGTGTAATTGCTGGGTCGTAGGGTAGCTCTATTTTCAACTTTTTGAGGAACCTCCATACTGTTTTCCAAAGTGGCTGCTCCAGCTTGCATTCCCACCAACAGTGTAGGAGGGTTGCCCTTTCTCCACATCCCCGCCAACATCTGTCGTTTCCTGACTTGTTAATTTTAGCCATTCTGACTGGTGTGAGGTGGTATCTCATTGAGGTTTTGATTTGGATTTCCCTGATGCCGAGCGATGTTGAGCACTTTTTCATGTGTCTGTTGGCCATTTGGATGTCTTCTTTGGATTTTTAAATTTTTTTTATTTTACTATGTTATGTTAATCACCATACATTACATCATTTGTTTTTGATGTAGTATTCCATGATTCATTGTTTGTGTATAACCCCCAGTGCTCCATGCAGTATGTGCCCTCTTTAATACCCATCACCAGGCTAACCCATCCCCCACCCCTCCCTCTAGAACCCTGTTTGTTTCTCAGAGTCCATAGTCTCTCATGGTTCGTCTCTCCCTCCGATTTCCCCCCCTTCATTCTTCCCCTCCTGCTATCTTCTTCTTCTTTTTTTTAAACATATAATGTATTATTTGTTTCAGAGGTACAGGTCTGTGATTCAACAGTCTTACACAACTCACAGCGCTCAGCATCGCACATTGGGGAGGGTATGTGCCATTGTCCATTATTCTTACTTTGTATATGTATTGATTGCCTGTACTGTCTTGGAGCGAGATGGATTGAAAAACAAAACAAAACTGAAAGCAGTTGTTTGCCCTCCACCCCCCAAAAAAGGCTTATGGTAGAAAAATGCAGATTAACTAAGGGGGCAGTGAAGTCATGAACTCACAGTGACTCTTCTGCTTTGCAAACCTCACTCCTGGTATAATGTTGTCGTAAGATTCTAATGCAGGGCTTTTGCCGAAGAGAGGAGAGCAGGTCCCTTGAAAGAACAATGAATTACCTACTGAGTGCTTACTCTATGCCAGACACTGCGAGAAGCCTGTGGTGAAATCACAGAAAGCAAAGCCCCCTCAGGCAAGGAGTTTACAGTTTAGTGGGGGACTTGGGGGGGCATGAACAATGACAAAGCTGGAAGTTTCGCACCTTCGTTCATGGGCTATCACTGGAGCAAAGAGCAAGGGGTGATTGCCTCAGCAGAGGGAAGTGAGAAGGTTTCAGGGAGGTGACATGGACATGAGTTGTATTGTGAAGGATGCAGAGGAGTTCACTGTCCTTCTGGAAATGGAAGGGTCCGGAGAAAATGGTGGCCATTTGGTCTGGTCGTACGCAGCCATTCTGATCAAGTGACCTGCATTACACACTCAGCTTCTGGTGTCCCGCCTCTAAGTTGTGCTCTGAACAATTTTTTTTTTTTTTAAATCTCCAAGGAATGTCTTTTAATTTTTTCATGAAAGATGCAGCCAACCAAACTTCATTAAACAGCATTTAGTTCATTTTTCCACTTGTATTAACTGGAGGCTTCCAATGAAAGCTTCTGAAGCAGCCCGAGAACAAACAGAACTGCAATAGATGTACACGGGGCAGCTTTAATGGGGGCATTAAAAATTTGGGGGGAGCAGACATTTAAGAAAGCTGTCGGCGATCGGGTGCCAAGGACACCAGGTAGGGGGCCTCCAGTCCTGCGCACAAGGGCTTCCCACACCTCTTTGCCTTCTCTCACTTCCTGGCAGGTCCTTCCTAGGTCTCTGGCCCCCTGCTGTCTTTTCTTGGAGGGTAGCCCTTAGGATTCTATGGTTCCAAGCAAAAGAAACCTTCTGGTGTAACAGAGAAAAGGGAATTTATTGGAAAGAAATGGGGGACCTTCATGGATCGAAGGAAAGTCAAGAATCAGGTTTAGAAATAACAGGTATAGGGTCCTCTGAGGGTGTAGGCAGCACGAAGAGATGGATAGTCTCCCTGAAGGGCCAATCAGCTCCACGCTTTTTTTTTTTCCTTCTGTTTTGGGGTCATTTCAATCAAATTCCCAAGGCCCAGGAGAGAGACAGAGTCTTCCTTCAACTGTGTGGTTTTTGATAAAAGAAGCAGAGATTGCTCCCCTCCCCTGCCCATGGAACTCAAGATGCCCCTTAGGGAAGAGGAACCCCCCACCCCGCCACGGTCTCCTTCTAGAATCAGGGTAACAACCTTAGAGCGACCCTTCACCAGGAAGTCCTTTGATTAAGATGGCAAGGCGAGATGGTGCACATTTGCTCAAGCAGTCAATACTTGTGGCTGCGGGCGGGGGGTAGCACTTTACAGAACAACACTCTAACTGAGCGTGACAGCGCCGAACAACTAAGGACGAGGAACCCCCGAGTCTGTTTGACAGATGAAGATAAATTTGATCATCGTGCAAGTTCCTTCTAGACTTGCTGATGGTTGGAATATGGTTCTCCCCCATACGGAAGCCAAATGGCTAGGAGAGGAAGTAATCAGAAACCTGGAAAAATCTATCCCAGAAGATAACAAGATGGTAGCATTGCAGTGTGGAATTTGAACCTGGGTCCGCATCGACTTTATCATGGACGAGTTTAAGCCTGTACGAGTTAACCAGTTCATTGTGTCTTAAGTATGAGATGTATAAAATGGGATATTATTTACCCACATGTGCATAGTCCTAAAATTACATATTTTATAAACCATTATGAAAGTCTATTAGGGATTCATGTGGTAGACGTGAAGGTGGGATCCATGAGGGAGCAAACAGAGAAGTAAATTCCTTTAGCCCATTCCCGTGGTCCCACATATCAGGCAGTGAGTGTGACAGAAAAGGGCTCCGAGTAGCTCACGCTGGGCACATTCTCCATTCTGGAACGACCGCTCCAATGTGTCCCAGGCCATGTTTCTCAACTCGTCTTCGAGCTTCCAAGGTTTTCATCTCATGGCTTACTTCCTTTTTGGGGTTTCCCCCTGGTCTCCTCCCACATGACTTCAGTTCTAACTCTCTGGTTTTGACCTTTGCTCCCCGCCTTGAGTCTGACTTAGGTTCCCACCAGCTACAACTTTCGGCTATTTCAAGATTAACACCCCAAGTTACAGGATTAGTTTGGGGCCCTGTAATTTAAGTGGCCAGTGTTCCATTCAGGAGCTCTGATCCCTTAAAACAACCCAGACGATGACTAAAACAGCCAGTGTTCCTTAAGTGTTATTCGGCCCTGAAGTTCAGTGGGAGTCACCTCTATGCCCCCATGTGTGCTTTCCAGTGTTTACGCATAAACACTCTGCCGCTTCCAATAATTTCTCTATTTTTTCCATTTCATTAAACTGCCAGGCAATATTTTCATGTGCTTTTGAAAAGCTCTGCCAAGGCTGCTTTCAATGATGGGTGAAATGATTTCTATAAATAACTTGCAAATCAATTTATTTGGCTTGTAGAGATCTTGATGAAGAAAGGTGCTATTAAATGTGAAAAATCAAAAACGCCATTTTGGTTGAGAATAGGCTCCTGGTATTCCAGGAGAGGTGCCCTGAATAGAGAGTAGCCCAAACCTAGGCTTTTATAATCCTGGCTTAGTGCCTGTGTGGCTTTTGGCAAGTCCTGTCACTTCTCTAGAACCTGTTTCTAATACAAGACGAGGGAATAACATCTCCCTGGTTGCCCTGTAGCAGAACCAAAATGAGGGAACACATGAAAATGTTGTTGATAAGATGCTGGCCACTTTCGGGTAGGCTGCAGATATTTTCCTTAAATCTGAATTTGAAAGCAAAATAGTGATTGAGGTACATGGGTAATCTCTGGGGGTTTTTTCGGTTTCAAAAAAGAGTTGCACTTTAGCTACATTGACTGAAAAGCAAATTTCCTTAGAATGGCTTTTGTTTTTATCTTCATTTTCAAGATGCAAATCAGAATGTGTTCCTGGTGAGAAAGGTTCACCGAGGAGATATACTAGGCGTGCATTGTAGAATTTCTTTTTTTTATAATTTCACTGATTCTGGGTTTCTTATCTATTCCCAACATTCATGTCTTTCTCGAAACGGCAGAAATGTCTGTAATTTTGCATGTCTCCTGATGCCATGCTGAGAGCTCCCAGAATCTAAATTCTCTTAGTTAATGTGAAGAAATACGGTGCCTCATAGGGTTAATGGCAGATTGTGAGAGCTATCACTGAGGATGTAAGATAAATTAGCTTGGTTCAACTCTGACATAAACTTGACACTTTAAATTCTATGAAAAAATTAAGGTACATTTATTAAAACTAGACATCTACAATGAAGGAGGGTTTTCTTGATGTGTAGGAGAGAGAACATACATTAGACACCACGCTGACACACTGGTCACGTTCTTCATTCTGAAATAGCCACCCCAACGTGTCCTAGGCCATGCTTCTCAACGCGTCTCAGAGCTTCCAAGTTTGTCATCTCATGGCTCACATCCCTTGCCCCTTTCCTAGTTGTTTTACTTATTCTTACTTCATCATATTTTCAATATAACCTCATAAAACCGATATCATCGTCACTTTCCAGATGAGGTGACTGAGGCTCAGTGTGGCTGATTAAGTGGACGGAACCATGAACAGTGCCGCTTTCCTGGCTCCTCAGCCAAGGCCCTTTTCCCCAGAGAAGGAAGTTGCAATGGTTACACTAGGTCTCCCCAAGGAGGGAAAAACAGCCACTAAATCAGCCACTTAATCGTACAATTTTTTTTTTTTTAAAGTTTGAGCTTTTCTCCAAAGATCACTTTCTGAGTGTACTCAATTGAGAATCAGTAAGATTCATCCAGCTCGGATGATTTGATATTCTTACCAGTAGGAGGAGCTAGTGAGAGAGATTTGGATGTTAAGGAGTTACGGAGCAGATCTTTCAACATATCTGACGAATGTTTGGAATACCCATTCTCTTACTGTGGTAATGTGATACATGACATCATGTTTATTACGGTTTTCAAAGAGTAAATGCCACAGCCCAGTTGACACGAAGGGGAAAGGACTTGCCAGTTTGGCACATCTAATGTAACCTTCATCACAGGCAAAGGCTTCCACTTCTGGCCACCTGTCATTATATCAGGCCCTATATGAGATCTGATGCTTCTCAAGCCCAGCATCCTCTTCTCTTCTTTCCAGAAACAGCAACTTGTCTGTCTTGGAGGACCCCTCTCTCTTCTACTGTGAGTCCATTTGATTTGGGCGGGGATTCTCCACTCCCCCCGCCCCGAATGGGAACTCAGACTCAGGCCTGTCAGTCCATCTCACCTCCTGGCCACGGCTGCAAGCTGGTCCAAGACTGGGATTGTTGGCCGACCCAGTGGGAAAGAGGAGCTGTCTTTCCTTTGGGGATTGTTAGGTTCTGAATATTTGCGTCCCCCCAAATTCATATTTTTTTTAAGGATTTTATTTAATTTTTTGACAAAGAGAGGGAACACAAGCAGGGGGAGTGGGAGAGGAAGAAGCAGGCTTTCTTCCTCGCAGAGCAGGGAGCCTGATGCGGGGCTTGATCCCAGGACCCTGGGATCATGAACTGAGCTGAAGGCAGATGCTTAATGACTGAGCCATCCAGGCACTCCCCAAATTCATATGTTAAGCTCCTAATGCCTGGTGTGATAGTATTAGTAGGTGAGGTTTGGGGCGGTGCTTAGGTCAGGAGGGCTTTACCCTCTTAGATAGAATTCCTCACAAAGGAGACCCCACAGAGTTCCCTAACGTCTCCCACCTAGTGAAGACATGGGCAAAAGGCACTGACAAAGAATCAGGAAGTGGGCTCTCTCCAGACCCCGACTCTGGGGGGACTCTGATCTTTGATTTCTAGGCCCTTGGAACTGTGAGAAATCCATTTATAAGCTACTCAGTCTCAGGTATATTTTGGTGTAGCAGCCCAAACAGACTAAGATGGGGTATTAAGCTGATGTGATGTAAGCTAAGAGCTGCTGGTGGCTTCTTGTTTACTTGTTTAGTGCTTACTCGTGTTTCCAAAGAGCCTGCCTGAGAATGAAGCTGTCCCAGGGAAAAGCAAGGCGGAGTGCAAGAGACAGACAGAGACAAAGCCCAGATGGTACGGCCTGATGCCTCCTGAGCTCCAGCCAGGCCTGAAGTTACGGGACAATTCTGCTTGAAAAACTACAGCATTTTCTTTTTAAAACTTGTTTAACAAATACAAATGATTCTGCTTCATATGCCAGGCTCTTACGTACTCTCACTTAATCCTTATCCTAAACCCAGAAGTATAATTTCCCCCCATTTTCCACGACACTGAAGCTCAGCAAAGGCAAATCATTTGAACAAGGCCACGTTCAAACTCTGGTTAGGAGTGAACTTGGAATTCAGTCTGGTTCCAAATCCTCTTCCTCTGTAATCCACCGGCTATCACCCTGGTGCTCACCCAGGACTAAGTGGATCTTGGTAGGATTGAAAAGTGTGAATCGGGTGTAGCATAGTCACCAGCAAGGGAAGTCTATTTCCTTTCTCTGTGCATATGAGCGTGTGCGTGTGCACTGGCAAAAAATAAAAAGCATCACATTCCAACAACAGGGGCACCTGACAATTGGTTCCATAGTGAATACCTTTGAAGCTGCCCAAGATAATTTCAGACACCAGAAGCCTAGCACAAAGTTGGCCCACTGGCAACACTGGTTTCCTGAAGGAGTAACCAAGAAAGAATGAGAGGAACCTACAGACCCAGAATGCACCTGCCTGTAAGAGATAATTTGGAGGGGTCTTTTATCCACACAACCACAGGGCACATTGAAAAGCCAGAGGTCCAAGGATAGAACGATGCTCAGTGTGGTTTCTTGCCAACCTTCCCATGACTCACATGAGTGGGGTTCCTACAAGGCAGGCCCAGGCTGTGAATCCTCTACCTCTGGGGAAGAGGACATTTTAAGGGCATGCAAAGATACATGAGCAGAAAACAAAGGGCCACAGGGAATCCGTCTTCCCAGGGCTTGTGGTGACCAGCGACCCATAGTGAAGGTTGTGTTCACTCAGCCTTAGACCTCCTTGTGCCATTGCCATGATTTTTCCATGTCTGTGTACCCTAGACTATTTCTAACCTAGGGCTTTTCTTTAAGTGGACTCACTTTTCTTTTACTTAAATACTTCCTTGCTGATTCTAGGTAATAAATTTAGAGAAATCAGGGGTTTAGTACCAGTTTTTCTAGGACACATTAAAGTAGGCACGTAATCGTGAAAAATGTTTGTCGTACCACCTAAATCCTTTCAAGTGCCACTGTGGTGTTTATGCTACTCATGGCGAGGTATGGTCTATGGAACAATGACTCTATGACTGTGCCCCAAGTCAGACACAGCACATGTGGGGCCTACCATTCTTCCCCTGAGATGCTGAGTAGTCCCAGGGAGCCTGCGTTTCAGAGCTGTTTGCACGAACCCCTCTTTTTCTCCTCTCCTCTGCTCAGACACAGCTCCAAAGCCTTAGGTTTATATTCCAAGGGAGGATGGGTCTACAGGCAAATACAAAAATTGGAACGCAGAGTAAAACAGTCAAATGTGGGACTTTTTGTAAGAGGCTTGCCTCCTCTATTATCTCCTGTCCACAGGAAGGAGTAAAGAACGACCAAGGAGTTCACTGCATGACCCCATCTCTAGAGGCAGTGGATACAAATGACATACGTATGTCATAATGAATGGGAATTATGTACACATAATTTATTCCAGCAAGGCTTAGTAGGAACAACATTAAGCAGACACAAGCCATCTATCTTTAAAAGGCACAAGACAGTTGCCACCTGAACTTTGGCAAGAGACTGATTCCAACAGTGATGGGCTTCAACAGTGGTTTCTTTTCATCTGAATTTTATAGACACTAGCAATGACCTGTTTTGATTCTCTTCAAGTCATACTTGAAAAAGCATGATTGTAATGTAGACATTGTTTGATGGTGGATGACAATACTACAAAATCGCAAGATGAAACTGGAAGTCTTTCCTTTTTTTATCCTTTCAATTAACGTGTTTTAGCTTCTCTGTGGGTAAAATATGCCAGTAGTAAAGCATAAAACATGGTTTTCCTTCTGAATTGGTAGGAAAAAAATGCCTCATAGATTTTGTGACTTCAGATGGAGCACTCTTCCCTGCCTTCTAATGGTCACTCTTTATTCTCTCAACCTGTTTTATTTTTCTTCCTAGCACTTGTCATTATGTGTCACTATCCTATTTGCTGTGTTTACTGTCTCTTTCCTCCCCTAGACTCTCTAATGTATGAAGACAGGGACTTTTCTTCTTCCTGTAGTTTCCCCAACGCCCAGCAAAATACCCAGCGCCTAGAAGGTGCTCAATAAAAGTTTGTTGGATGAATGAATATTAATGACCAAATGTATACAATTACCAAATCCTCTCATTTTGCAGGCTCTACTCATCAGTTAGCAGATCTGAAAAATATACACCCGTTAGCCATTTGAGCTTTGGTTAAGGTCATTTAACCATATGACTTCTCACAGTTTATGTGTCTCTACAAAATGGAGACACTATCAACTCATGCGGTATTTATGAGAATAAAATGAGGTAACATCCATGAGGTGTTGGCCCCTCTCTGTTAGCATCTGTGTACCTACCCACGTGTCTATCCATGTATGAATGATACAGGATCTACCCCGTATTATGTGAACCATAAATGTTTTTAAGTTTATTCACTTTTCAGTCATCAATTTTACTACAGAACGGAATTATTTCTTTTCCGGTTCTTGGTGGTCCCGTCCAAAACCAAGGACAGGTAATCAATAGATGAAAGCATTACCTTTATATAACTTAACTCTTACTCATCATGTATCTCTAATATGAAGAGGTTTAAAAACACAGTGTTCTCCCCAGTCAGGTACATTTAGAGGGCAAAAAATAGAACAGGACATTGACGAGATGGATAAGCACGGAAACCTTTTCTGTCTCTCCTAAAAGGTCAGTTTTGTTTTTAAGATGCATCTCACATAAAGAAAATAGGAGGAATTTGAGTTTTGGGAAGGTGATTTACAAGGCACTTTTTCTTTCTTTCTTTTTTAAGTCATTCTGCCTGCCTGTCTTCCCTCTTTTCCTCCTTCCCTCTTTTCTACCCTTCTAAGGGTCTTTGCTCATTAACTAGAATTAATTTTTTTTGGTTGTCTTCACATAAGATAAATATCTAAAAAACTAGGTAGGTCAGAAGGAGGAAAGAATGGCCATAGAATCAGTGGGAGGAGAAAAAATGGTCATAGAAGATTTCCCAGAAGATTAATGTACATCAAATCCTCTTCAAATTAGGATTTTCACCATGAAGCCAAAATGAACTGGTTGAACTATAACAGAGTTGCATATTCAAAGGTGGTCAACTGGTATGCTCTACAAAGACCCTGAATCATTACAATGTCTATTCTAAATAAATACATTTTTAAAACATTAGAAAAATAATGGCCTATTTGCTCAGGAAAATAATAAATGATAGAATTGCAACTGACAGGTTAGAGGTATTCTTACAGACTATTGTCTTAGCCATTATTTCCCCACCCAGTTTAAATGACTCTAGAGGTATCTTATATGAGGAAGGACCACAAGAATTTTACAGATTACATTTACCTAAGCATTTATTCTCCCCAGCAATGGAGAATTTTCCTTCCACTTTATATCTTCTTTAAGAACTGATTTGTTATGCAGAGGGAAAAACAAAGTATATATATTATATATATATAATATATATAAAAATATAACATATATAAATCTATATTTATACAAATATTTTTCATATATTTGTATATTTCATATATTTTTATTTCATATATTTATACATATAAAATATATATTTTTTTTTGAGAGAGAGAGAGAGAGAGAGTAGGGAGGGCAGAGGGAGAGGGAGGGAGAGAGAGAATCTTAAGCAGGCTCCACATCCAGCATGGAGCCCTATATAGGGCTCGATCTCACAACCCTGAGATTACGACCTGAGCCAAAATCAAGCTGGATGCTCAACTGACTGAGCCACCCAGGTGCCCCAATAAGATATTTTTTCTAGTACTTGTTTGATTGGAGATTTATAATTTATTTTACTCATAGTCCCAGACAAAGAGAAGCCAACAGGAAAAGTAACAGGCTAAAAGACTTTCTAAAGATGAACGCTGACCACAAAGGAAAGAAAAGAACTGATTAGATGAATATGCAGAATTAGTATGTATCAAGGGTTGAAAATGCTTAGGCCAAGAAGTGCATTTTAAGGTGCACATATTTTGGGGCACCTGGGTGGCTCAGTCAGTTAAGCCCTGACTCTTGATCTCAGGTCTTAATCTCAGGGGTTATGAGTTCAAGGCCCGAGTTGGGCTCCATGCTGGGTGTGGAGCCTACATTTAAAAAAAAACTGCGTGTATTTTTTAATACCACTTCTGGGAATTTATCATAAAGAATTCAGATACGCATAAAGATTTGCTATGCGAGGACAATGATGCCAATGTTGGTTATAGAGGTAAAGATTTGCAGATCCTTGTTCCCTACACTTTTCAGGCAGGTGAGACTACCTATGGAGCCAGGAGGCTGAATGTCAGGAAATTTATTCTGGGAGGCAATGGAGGGATACCAGACCCCACCAAGTGCCAGCATGGAGTACCAGGAGAAAATGGAGGACAAAGGAAAAGGCTGACCCAGTTCTTCACCAGGTTGCTTTCTCTGCTTCTCCTCCACCAGGAATAGGACGCGGAAGGAGCCCTTCTGGAAAAAGTGGGTGACCCCAGAGAAGTTCTCCGAGGGACTTAATTTTGGAGGAAATACAAGGGCCAGCCAGCCCCTTATTCATCCTAGAGCAGGGGACATGTGGAGACATCTCTGATTGTCATAACCAGAGAGAGGTGTGTGGTGCTACTGACCTCTGATGGGGAGAGGCCCAGAACATGACTAGGCATCCTACACTGCCGAGAACAGCCACCCCACAGTGAATCGTCCAGCCCTAAATGTCAGTGGTGCTGCTGCCGAGGAAACCTGTCTTTGAGGGAAGCTCACGGGTCATGCTTGGTCCCCTGTTCCCATCACTCATGCAGGCCCTCAACCAGCTCTTTCAGACTTTGTCCTTAAATATGAATGGCTGACCCTTCACCACACGTTTGAAGAAAGCCCCACAGTGAAAGTCAGAGCTGAAAACAAACACCAACCTAATAAGAAAAACAACCTAGTATGAACAACGGATCGGAGGAAAGAGAGACCACGCAAAACACTTAAAAAGAAAAACTGTAATTGGTACAACTGAGCCTAACATGCAATTTGGCAACATCCAGCAAATTTGCAAGCGAACTAACTGTGACCCAGCATTTCCTATCGCAGGGATAGGAACTCAGGAACTCCTGTGCAGGGTGCTAGGTCAGGTGCACAGATTATCTATGGCAGCACTGTTTGTTAGTAGAAACATTCTTTTTGTTCACCAAGAAGAGAATGAAGAGATTAATTGCGCTCTGTTCATATAACCAAATACCATAAACCACTTCAAATGAATACTCTATTTCAATACAGGTAAATCTCACAAATCTAATGTTGGCTTAAAAAAAGCCAACTGCAGTAGACCATATTCATTGAGATACTATCTACACAAAGTTAGAAATATGTACAACTTTACTATGTATCCTTAAGGATTTGTACCTGTCTATTAAATCTGTAAGGCCATGCATTTTAGCTATTTACCACATTCAGGATGGAGGTTACCTCCAGAAGTTGGGTGGGAAGGAAGCGTGACTAGGAGGGGCACATGGAGAATTGTGACTTTATAATGGTTCATTTATTACGTTGCTTGTTATACTTTCCCTTTATATTTTTGGTATAATTTAAATTATATGATATAAAAACTGTTTTTTAGTATCTTCAGAAAGATAAAAAGAAAATATGGCATCCAATAAAATGTATTGAGTCTCATTCATGAAGTAGGAATTAATTTCTAAAATTACAATTGTAAGAAAATTTACTGGGTAGTCAACTTATCCCATGCTTTAAAATCTAAAATAAAAATGTGTAGGCTTTCTTTAAAAATCTTTGTAGTTTAATTTCAAATACATAATTTAAATTTAACCCCAGTGGCATCATTCTAGAACAAACTGAGTTTTTCTTTTCTAATAACAGTATATAACTGAGTTGTGTACCTGTTTGGAAAGTTCTATAAATTATTCCCAATAGGTCATATTGCCATGTGCAGTCATTTTCTTCTAAATGTTCTCTATGCTAAGGATTGGGGAAAATGATGAATTGCTACAGAAGAGAAACTGATTATATTTTAGGCATTTAGCAGTCATGGTCCAATATAGAAACTCTAAGAAATTAAAAAACAACATGTTTGTCAATTTTTAAAATCTCATCAATGAATTCAGTCCCTCAGCTAAGTGACTGCATCAAAGGCTTTTAAAATTGTAATAACAACTTCTGCCATTACATAACAAATGCCTTTTTCTTTGGCACTAATTTGTTCTAACTAGAGAAATCATTTGGGAATTGAGAAAAGCATAAAAGTCTGTCATTTTTAATTGTATAAATAAATGATGAAAGTTGTGAGTGGATTAGTTTTAATTTCCTTTTCCAGCTTAGCTAAAATTGTCATTTTAATTGTCATTTTAGAAACCCTGTCTATTTTAAAATATTGTACACCAAGGAATGAAACATTTAAAGACAAACATTCAGCAGGTTAAAATAAACATGTTTCATTATTTAGGAAGAAAAAAGAGCCTCAAAGAAGATACAATTTGTACTTTCCAGTTTTCATTGGCTTCATAAGTATACATTTAAATTGGCTTTGGAAACTGAAGTGACTTCACCACTTTTGGATATGATTGTAAAGTTCATCTGAAAAATTCATTTGTAATCTAATCATTGCTTCATAGTGTGCTTCCTCTAAAAGTGAAAACTCTATGCTTTCTTGATTAGTAAATACATATTAAGACCATGGCCATCGACAAAACAAAGCAAAACCCAAAGGGCCCAAAATGTTTTAATATGGAAGATTTGTATCCAATTTAATTTCCCCAGCTAGTTATTTAGATTTATTCTAGCAAGTGTCTTTAAGATGAGGAGAGCCAGCATAGCTATGTTTACAAAAACAAAACGGTGACCGAGAAGATGCCCTCTAAAATGAGATCTGTAAGATCTCTTCCAGTGCTAACCATTCATTCGCTCATCCTTTCATCATGAATGACCCCCTCCTTCCCTGCCTCCCTTCCTGATACATCCCGTGTGCCATGCACTGTGCTAGACTCTGAGAATAGAGAGAGAAACCATGTGGAATGGGCTCTAGCCACAGGACATCAGCATGAGAAGGTGGAAGGAACTGTAAGCCTGAGTATCTACTATATATGGACTTCTCCACACTCTGCAGGAAAAGGACAGGCACCCTGTCCAGGTGACACGTGCTCATACACAGCTCATACACTTCTGTATGGAAGCTTCAGCATTTCTGTGGCCTTTAGTTTGTGCAGCATATCACATCGTGTTTCCATTTATTTATAGTCAGAGACATGGAGGCACAGAGAAGGGACCTAATTCATTGAAAGTCACAGAGCAAGTCAGAAGGCTAAAATTAGAACATAAGCTCTTTTGTAATGTTTTCAACAAATGTATTGAGAACCTGGCATGTGTCTGGCTCAGAGCCAGGAATTGGGGACAAGAAAGATGAATAAGACCCAGTTCCTGCCCAGAGGTGTTCATGCTCTCACGCAGGCACTGGCTCGACGTGGGAGTTCTGGGAATATTTTAACATTTGATTGTCTTGGTACCCACTGCTGGGTCTCTGAGGATGGTGGTATCATATGTGGATCAGAACCCCTGATAAAATACACATGCAGAAGCAAGTTCAGCTTGGCTGTCATTTTTCTAATGCCCAATTAGTTTTCTTTCCTCTATCAATCTTGCAAAGGTTTTAAAATAACAACATGCAAGATGGAGAAATCGCCCCTCTCGTCCACTGCTATTGGAGATGTAAATTTTACGTTTAGATACCAAAATTGCAGCATGATGTCTAACAGTTTACAACCAAGAATGATTTCTATGTTCACCAGTAAGTGAATATTTAAATAAATTAAGGTTATGTTCTTGCAATATTATGGTATGTGAGACAGTTACTTAAGATTAGTTAATGACCTGGGGAACTACTCATCCTCTAATGGTAGAAAGCCTGGGTATTAAACTCTATACAACACGATCTTACTTAAAAAAAAAAACAACAACAATATACATGCATACCTGCATTATATACACTGGAAGGAAATGTATCAAACTAATACTTGTGATCATTTCTGGGCGTTGATATTACAAGTAATTTTTCTTTTCTTTTTTTCTATATTGTCCAAATTTTCTGTATGCGACCCCATTAATTTAATAATTAAGAGAACAATTAAGTCTCAGTTAAATTTCTTCTGACCAGAATGATTCTCTGAAATGAACTGCCTGCTACTGACTCGTTTCAGGCCACCATGACTCAGCCCCTTCTGGTCTGGACACAATGATGGACTGAAAAGACCATGAGACCCGAGCCCTACAACCCAGACCTGTTTTACTGCTTACTAGCTGGATGTCTTTGGGGAAAAACAGTTCTGAACCTTTGTAATTTTAGGCATTAAACGTGGCAGTTGATGTCTGCCCACAGGTGAAATTTAAAGAGAACATAAGAAAATGCCTTTTTTATTTTCAGAGAGAGAGAGTGAGCATGCGAGCACATGAGGGAGACAGGGGCAGAGGGAGAGAGAGAATCTTAAGCAGACTCCACACTGAGCACAGAGCAGGACACGGGGCTCGATCTCACGACCCTGAGTTCATGACCTGAACTGAAATCAAGAGTCAGACGCTTAACCAACTGGAGCCACCCAGGCGCCCCAAGAAAATGCTTTCGAAAAACATTCTATAGATGCAAATTACACCTTCCATGAGAAGAAGGCAAGAGAGTACAGATGCTAGAATCAGACTGAGGCCCATATCCCATCTGATCAACTTTTAGTTCCATGGCGTTCATCAAATTATGTAACCTCTGCAAACCTTCGCCTCAGCGTTTGTAAAGTGAGCTATCAATGCCTTCTCCAGGGGGTCAGTGAGAACCAAACCCCTGTGTGATGCTCAGTGCAGGCTCCATTCCTTCCTTTCTTAGGCTCTGTCTTTCACTGCTCCACCCTTACTCTGAAACAAGGATAAACCAAAACCAAAACCAAAACCAAAACCCCTCCAGCAGCAAGCATCTTCTGTCCTAACTTTACAGCATATTTATTTTTGGTATGTTAAAAATGTATAGACTCTTTTTTTCCCTTTTCCTGCCCCTAAATGGTCTGGACCAGTAGCCCAGAGTCAGTGCAGCTTGGGAAAGTCAAGGTGAGGATGTGGACAGAGTCTTGAAGTTGGCCACACAAAGGCCCTGAAGTTGGCCACACAAAGGCTCTGAAGTTTGCAGCGCTTCCCATTAGGGCAGGCGGAGTAGGAAGGGTGAGTGTCCCTGCTTTTTTGCATGGAAGTTATTTCAGCCTATTATGTCTCCTTAGATTCAGGGCTTATCTCAATATACGTGTGACATTCTGTAAATGTGCAGAACTCAGACTTTCTCAGGCTCGGCTTCTCCAGTGTCAATTGACAAGTGCACATCTCGAATGTTTCCTTTAATTAACCTTCTGCATTTTCAAATCAATTTTCTCACTTCCTCCTGGTGTTACTGCTATTCTAAGGAATGCAGACCTAAGGGATCCACATCTCAAGGCTCTAAAGGTTTGTATGCCCAGCCTGGAACTCTGTACACAAATAGATACCTAAGCACATCCTCGGTCTCTTCTGCACAACCAAATTTTAAAAGTTCAAGGGCGAGATTAAAGTATCAGGGGATCCAGCCCTAAGTTTGATTTTTTTGACCTCTGGGTTTCCTTTTGCAAGAATCTTTCCTTATGGAAGCATTGAAGATTTTTGAGAAAGGGGGCAACTCATGTTAAGGTCCTCCCTGTTCTGGAAAAATTAATCTGTAAGATGTTGGGGGATTTTCTGGAAGGGCTGATCCAAAAGGGAGGTGATCCAGGAGGCCAATTAGACAGGAAGAGCTGATGAAGGACACATTAGGACGGACTGTTGGTGTCCTGTCCACTTCCCTGGAGTCTGAGCACATTAGCATGTTCTGGCTGATTTTGGATCACTGTCTACCCCCCTTTACCAGTGAACTGAGGGATTCACACTTCCATGCACTCAGCCAAATAACTGACACGGGTTAATACATAAACATCCCAATTCCCTTGCCCTCTGGGTGGAAGAATTCTGTGGTGTGTTATATTTATTTCCTATTACTGTTGTAAAAAAATGACCACAACTCAGAGGCTCAAAGCAACTCTCTAATTTGCTATCTAATAGTTCTGGTGGTCAGAACTCCAAAATGGGTCCAAAACGGGCTAAAAATCAAGGTATCAGTAGAGCTGGGTCACTTCCGGCGACTCCAGGGGAGAATCTATTTCCTTGCTTTCCAGCTTCGAGATGCTGCCCTCATTCTTTGGCTCTTGGCCCCTTCCTCCATCTTCAAAGCCAACAGCTTAGCATCTTCAAATCTCTTTTTGACTCTGGACCCTGCCGCCTCCCTCTTATAGGGAGCCTTGAGATTACTTTGGGCCTATCTGGATGGTCTAGGTTAATCTCGCCATCTCAAGAGCCTTAATTTAGTCATATATGCAGTCTCTTTTACCATTTAAGGCAACATATTCACAGGATCTGGGGATTAGGACATGGCCATTGGTTGGGGGTGGCATTATTTGGGCTACCACAGGTGTGCTTTACACTGTCCCCCAGTTTCCTCCTGAGGAATAAGCTCTAACCACCCCCAGTGGTGGTGGCTTTATAACACACCACATTCGTCTGCTTTCCCTTCCTTGCTTCCTTCCTACCTCTCCTATCGCTCTCCCTGCTCTTGGTGTTTTCTGGACCTCCCAAGTAAACTACTTGCACTCCAAGCCTTGTCTCAGGGTCTGTTTCCAGGGGAACCCAAAATTAAACCCAAACTGCAAAGGCAGAAGCTTATGGTAGACAAAAGGAAGAGTCAAAGAAGTTGAACTGGGCCATTATGGGAGAATGTTAAGTCTGGGGAGTCAGAAGGGCATCTGAGTTTGAGAAGGAGATACTGAGTTCTGTTTTAGTTGGGGTGACATCAGGATGACAACATGGAAATATTAAAGGAATAGAATGTCTTCTATGAGGTAAGGTCCTTGAGACAGGACAGAAAATGTTGTGCTTAGGACTTTTTTGATAACAACTTGTTAATGAAACAAATAAGAGACCCAAAGGGCATTGCCATCATCTGAAGTAAGGAGAATAACTTCCACCCCGGCGGGGCCTGAAATGTCTAAAACACTGGCTCACACTTTCCCTTTTAGAAATATTTTTAATCTTCTTAGTACTTTCTATACCGCAGGCAGGCACTGTACTAAACACATTTTTTTTTAAACCCCATTAAATCCTTGTTATAAGCAGAGGCGGTAAGGACTATTATTCTTCCCATTTTGTAGTTGAACTAAAGATCAGAGACATTAAGTAACTTGTCCAGGAGACTACGGATAATGGTCAAAGCAGGATTTGAAACTAAACGGCTTCAGCTCCAGAGCCTAAGACTTTAATCACTGTATTCTCCTGCATTGGTTTTGGTTATATGGAGAAGAGGAATTCAAGAAGCCTCCTTCAGGTCTTATGAAAATAAGCTGCCCACGATTTGGTCTACTTGCATCACGAATTTGGGCAGGATCCTTCACACTGAAGATTTCTTTCTGTTCTCCTCAGAGAAGATCATTTCTGTCTGTTCTCCTCAAACCAATCACACTGGTCCTCATCTTAATCCCCCTTAATCTAATTTAACCCAACTACTGCACAGTCCAGGTCTAAAACCACTGAATTGAATCATCTGATCCTCCCCGGACCAGCAGGAAGATGTAGCCTCCCAGAAGCCCTCCCCGGAGAGAAATCAGGGATGAAAGTATAAGATCCACAGAGCCAGAATCTCTTAGTTTTCATTCTGGCTATAAATAACTGCATGATCTTAGTCAAATCATTTAATCTCTCTCTTGACTGATTTCATTTCTTTAGGTAGAGATAGAATTAAGAAGATCTGCCCCTTCTTTGAGATATGTCACAGCATTACCTGGAAAATTCTAAAGTGAACTTGTTTTGAGTTCTAATACAATAGCAGAGCATAGTAAATCTTTTGTTTTTGTTTTTTTCCATGAATGCAGGTTTCAGTCAAATCTTTCCCAGTAAAGTATCCTCTGTACAATTGGTGTTCCTCAAATATTTATTATTTTTGATAATGAAAAGAAATGTTTCACTGCTAAGTTAACATACTCTCCAGTTTGTCCTAATTGTACTGGTATGTGTTGAGCCATCCCAGTTACTTTGATCAACTCCCTTAACCACATTTATATCTGACTTTTTTTTTTTAGTCAGAAACAAACTAGCTTTTCTATGCTCTTTGGATACTTCTGCAGACTGAAACAATGGATAGTCATTTGTCAAATAATAGAACACTTGACTTTTTGGTCTATCTTTAATCACACCTGGGTAGTTTTCATTGAGAATCTATTATGTCTACAGTTCTGTTGGAGAACGAACCCCAGAACTGATCTTCCAGTAGTTTCCATAATAACAGCTAAAATAAAAACTGACATCCATGTATTACCTTACAGTTGGAAGGCAGCTTTCTACAGTTAGATGTTTCTTAAGCTTCAGTCATTTTATGACATCAACACGATCTTTTGCTATACTTTCATAACTTACGCTCTACTATTTACCAACCATTTTACTTTAAATTGTCTTGCCTTTTTTAAACTTAAATAAGCTCATTTAAAAAATAAACTTCATATTACTACCATAACTAGCAAAACCGATAATGCTTGCCATAAATAGAAAGTAGATAAATGCAATGAAAACAAAATGACACTTCATGCCTGTTAGACACTGTTTCAGGCAAGGGTCCCTGAGCATGAGATCACCTTTTATTTTTTTGGTGAAGGGTGGGGGAGTGAAAGAAAGAGTTGCATCTTTGAGTTCAGAGACAAATAAACTCCAAATTGAGAATTTGTGAGTCATTTAGATTCGGGGAAATGGTCTAATGGATTATAGTCTTAATTTCACAACCACCTCGTTATTTGTTAAGTAAGCTACACGGGTACTATTCCCATTTTACAGATGACAAAACCAGGGCTCAGAAGTCATGTGACTCACGCCTTGATTCCACCGATGGTAAATAACAGAGCCAGGCCTCAAAAATAGGCCTGCTCATTTCAGATGGTGTGCTCTCCCTTCTGCGCCAAAACCCTCTGTGGAGTAAACCCCCAGGAGAGGGGGCGCAGAGGGCTTGGATGAAGCACGCTGAAAATCCATTCTCTCCAGCATTTCATTAGCTAGCTACAGAGCTGAGAGATGCCAAGTGGCATATTCAAATGGCATCAGAGAAAGTAAGTAAGTGTGCTTCCAGATAAGTGACTCAGAGAATAATGGTGAAAATACTTAGCCAGTGAGCTCACCATAAGTGGGATTGAGAGGGAAGCCTTTCTGGAGGAAGTGAGATGAGAATGGCACGTGAAAGGGAGGATTAAAATTAGAGGAACTGAAGACAAAGGAAAGGCATTTTAATAAAAACAACACGGTGATCACAATTACCCAAAATATCACAGAAAGCTCTGTCTTGGTTCACTGCAGCTAGGGGAAAATGCAGACGTGACAGGAAGTGCTGTGGCTACATTTTGGTCTTATGTGCCATGAGGTGGACTTCATTATGATTTCGGTCTCTTTACAAATATATTATTTCCCTTAACAATATTTATGATCCAGTAAGCTACTTACAGGGCTTTTTTTCCTAAAGAAAGAATGATGGGTGTGTACAAATATTTATAAAGGTATGCCTCATTGACAAGGAAACCGGAAATAACTCTGACGTCTGACAAGATGGGGCTTAGGTACACCGACTTTGACACACGGACACTGGGGACACAGCTCTCTTCACGAAGGGTGTTCACGTGTGCTACTGAATTGTGGCTCCTGGACTAACATCATCACCTTCATCTGAAACTTCTTAAAATGCAGTTTCTGATTTAGCAGGCTGGAGCCGGCTCTGAGGTTCTGCATTTCTACCAAGCTCCCAGCGGTTCACACATGCATTCAAGTTTGAGAAGCACTGAGGTAGATGATCAGTGGCACGGAAAGATATCTCCAATTAAATGGTCAATTAAACAAGTCTATTTCATGCAAATTATGAATAGGACACTGGTGAGTTTTTAAAAGTATGTACAATTTTTACATAAGAGACAGACAAATATACACAGAAAGAGACAGAGACAGAGAGACAGCAAGACAGATAAGAATATACACCCAAATCCCAACAGTGGCAGAATTAAAGGAGATGTAAGTTTTCTTTCTTGTTGGCTTCTCTGTATTTGCTACTATGAACATGCCTCTTTGAAAAATAAAAGCAATACAACTCTCTTTTTAATTCCTTTTCTGTTTTCAGAATCCCACTCAGCTCTTTCCGGAAAAATAAACATGAACCAATAGGCTGAACTGGAAGAAAAACAACCCACAGGGATTTCATCTGTGTAACATGACACTGTCAGAAGAAAAACTTAGAAGGTAAGAATTTTCCAGTAGGTGTGAAATGAAGCTGTGTAACCTCTACACTGTAGTCCCTGGAGCTCTTGGGAACACCTCAAAAACAAACAACTTAAAAAAAAACACGAGGTCATGAGGCTATAGGAGCATAGACATCTTCAAGACTGCCCACTGGGAAAGTATTTTTATGATGAAACAGATCAATTTCCCTTAACAAGTATTTTCCGTGGCTTTATTCTGACTTCCGTCTGGGAAGATAGATTCCAACGGTGTTGGCTGGAAGCTGAAAGAGGACCTAGGTGCTTTGTTAGAATGATTCTTAGCCTGCATTCTCTCTTGGAAAATTTACCTTAAACTTCATTCCTTTCTACCAGTTGTTTTCCATTTTAGTGACCCCTTTATTTCAGCATACTGGGGTAGGAAAAGGACTCAAATCCCAGCTTCGCAATTTCCTAGCTGCTGGGACATTTAGGCAACAGACGTAAAGGGCCCACATCCCTTTACACAAAATTGGGGGAAATAGTTTCTACTTCAGTCAAGAGAACTAAATGAAATAATGCCTGTAAAGCATTTATTATGGGGCATTAGGATAATGCTTAAAGAATTGACTGACTGGTTCATCATCAACAACTACGTATTGTGTGTTCACCATATGCCAGAAACTGCTCTGAGGGCAGAGGATGTGCATGATCCTAGACATTTTCCCTTACCTCAAGCTTCCAAGCTCAGGGGATTTACTCAAGGAAACACCGTTACTCCACCGTGTAACAACCGAACAACAGGGAGAGGTCCATCTATCACGGGAAAAAACAGAGGTGCACCTAACCCAACCACAGGGGTGGGGATGTTGAGGAAGTCTTCCTGGAGGAAGTGACATTTATCGGAGAGATGATGGACCAGCCAAGAAAGGCTGGAATGTTTTAGACAGTGGGAATACCACATTTCAAGGCTCAAATGTGAGAAAGACCACTCGTGTTCAGGTGCTTAGCAGACTAAAAGGGTGAGAATATGAATTTGGGGTAGAGGGTGGGGGCAGTGGCAAGAAGGGAGGTGATATTGGAGGAGTCAGTAGAAACCAGTTGTGAATGGGCCTTGGGAGCCATGTAGAAGAAGTTTAACTTCACCCAAAGGGCAGTAAACATTGTCAGGGTCAGTCATGGTCTGTCTGGGGTTTTTGGCAGAATGCTCTGGCCACAGAGAGGACTGGAGGTGAGGCAGGAGAATTGGAGACCAGCTAGGAGTTTGCTGCATTAATGCAGGTGAGAGATGAGCCTACTCTGAACTAGGCCAATGTCAGTGGAAGTGGATGATCGCAAATGGAGTGAGATTGGGGATTAACTGGAAGTCGGGGTTGATGGAAGAAGCAGTGAGAATGTACCTAAAAATGCTTTTTTTTTCCTTCCTGCCCTCTCCATAGAGATCTACTGGCTACTTCGGGCCAGGGGAAGATTAACTCAGCAGCAACAGAAAAAATATTCCCTGGTCACATAAGTGGAAACAAAAGTTTCCATCACTGAAAAGACTTCAGGATCCCCTATGGACCATTCCTGGTTCTCCTTAAGGAGTAACTGTTTCAGGTTTGTACAACAGGCTAGCAGTTCTCAAAGTGAGGTCTAGGCATCCTTGAGGGTCACTGAATTTACAGTTAGGGGGGCTGTGAGGTCAAAACTATTTCATATTAATACTAAGACACTGTTTGCCTTTTTCACTCTCATTCTCTCAAAGCACACGATGGAATTTTCCAGAGGCTAAATGTTGGTCGTGATGCATTTGCTGTCATGGATAACATTACATGTGCTTCGATTGTCTTGGGCTTTCAAGTTTTCTCAGTTTTGATTTTGAAAGATAGTAAATATGGAAAATCAACAAACGCTCTTTGGGGTCCCCACTAATTTTTAAGAGTGTAAAGGGGGACCTGAGACCCCAAAATGTGAGAGCCACTACTATATGCATTTAAAGAACATCTTAAAGGCATGCACTCCCAAGGGCTCAGCAAAGTTATGAGTGAGAGTTAACTCTACTGACTGTAGAGCCTAATCCTTATCTGAGGTTTGCTGTCCTTTCAAATCAGAGCTATTTTGTGTACAGCATAAGGATAATACCTGGGATTTAAGGATGCCACCTAACTCAAGACATTGAAGCACAGGACATACAGTTTACTAAGTAGAAATATGAGATCTCTATCTGTGATTCTGAAGATACTTCGTTCTTGAAACTAGTTTTTAAAGTTAGAAAACAGAGTCACTTAGTAATACTCATAGCTGAGAACAAGCTCTCTGGTGTGTGGGCAGAAAAGCAAAATAGAAGCTGCAGTGGTGGGCATGTGGAAAATAACAGTAAGGAGAAAAGATGCGCAACTAGACTCAGAAAACCAGGAGCTCTACACTCAAAAGTTTCCATCACTGAAAAGACTTCAGGATCCCCTATGGACCATTCCTTTAAAAAATTAAGGGAGGGCTCCTGGGGTGGCTCAGTCAGTTAAGCATCTGACTCTTAATTTCAGCTCAGGTCATGATCTTGGGGTCGTGAGATTGAGCCCTGCATTGGCTCTGTGCTCAGGGGGAGTCTGCTTAGGATTCTCTCTCTCCCTCTTCCCCACCCCCACCCTGTTCCTGCTCTCGATCTCTCTCTAAAATAAATAAATAAAATCTTTAAGTCAAGATTAAGGGAAATGCACTAGCTAATCAAGCACAAACCTGGCAGTCACCTACTCACCATCTGAAGAGGTCTGGAGACAGCAAAAGAAGCTTTATTGTGCCCCTGAACAATACTGGGGTGTTGACCTTCCAAGAGGTCCTTGGATGTCTCAGCATGAAGAGCCTGGCGGGAGGTCAGGGTAAGAGCAACACAGGAAAGGGCCCAGGAGACTGAGGCCAGTTAAAACTTGAGACATAAGACCAGGTTTCCATATGGCTCTTAGAACGAGAAATCCGTAAGTGCTAATGTGAAATCATCTCCCAAATAAATAAAGTAGAAAAAAAAAAACCAGAGTGGAGAACAGAGTGTGTAATATAGTCTCATGTGTGGAAAAAAAGAGGTGGGAGTCTATGCATATAAAAATGCTTGTATAATCCTAGACTACTGATAAAAGAATCTATGAGAAGTGAAATGAACAGAGCCCCGATAGGAAGGGATATTGGGAGACTGGGACTTACCATGCCCAGTTTCCTACTGTTTGGATTTTTTTTAACTATGTAGAGTTTTTCAAGTAATAAAAGAAAGTTACAATGAAAGTGAAACATCTGAATGCAAAATAGGATTCATTCATGGGTAAATCAAAGAAGACTAAGAAGTGCTCGTGACTGAAATGTATGAAACCCCAGAAAGGGTGATATCTTCTAGTCTTGATTTATAAAACAAATGGCTGTCCCAGAAATTTCTGAAAGAGACTGATTTAAGATATCTTCTGCTTTTTAAAAAAAATTACATAGAGCTCTATTTAGCAAATAAAACATCTTATCAACTTATCATCCTTAACAAGTACTGCAGGAAGGATTTAGATAAATTCATGAATTATTTTGGATTTATTTATTCTTCTGTCAATTTTTGCCCTTTTGCCTAAAGACAATAGCATTTGAATCTAACATTGCTCAGAATGAATGGTTTCCAAATGTTTTATATTATAGGAAATAAATTTTAAAAAGTTTTTCTGATTGTAAAAACAATTCATGCTTGACTGTAGAAAATAAAGAAAACATGAAAAATAGTTATTTAAAATTAGAATAAACCTATGTACACAAATTTGAGCATTTTATACCATTTAACCTTGTAGCCTAAAGATTTTGCTGTTTAATGAAAAAAATATATTACGAATTTAATTTTTAATGATTAGCATAATGATTTACCGATTGCTTTGTTGTTGCTCCATTAGATTACTGCTAATTTTTCACATTGATAACCATCATTGCAATTAACATTCATGGACATTTCTTGTTGAGAGTATATCTGAGCACTTGTTGAGATAAACTCCTTGAAATGGAAATTCTGAGAAAACTGTAGCAATATTTTAAAGTCTTTTAGTGCATTCTGCCAACCTACTTTCAATAAAGGTTGTTCAAATTTTCATGGAAGGACTTCAGTATGATTTTTAAAGGATTAATAATACAAGAAAGCATGGACTGTAGCCATGTTGGATGAGCCCACTTAAAACCTGCATTGTATACCTGGGCTCATCTTTTACAATCTTCTTCCACCTATCACAGCAGCTGACCCTACGTTCCTATTCTGTCCCCGCACTGAGACTCCCCTGGGCTCCAGCTTCTTTTCCCTGATTGCCCTCAATGTGTCTCCATTTCCAAAATTAGGCTTGTGCTTTAAGATCATCCCTTCTTTGGCTACCATTTACATCTAAGTTTTGAAATAGCTTCTCAAAATTCTTCCTGTATATTTTACAAAATAAATTCTGTTCTTTAATTATGTACCTAAAATTATCTGTCATTTTCCTATATCAGTAATATGAGAGAATGAATTGAATACTAATCGAGTATCCCATTTGTTGGAATCCAAGGCTCTTGTTTTTTTTTTTTTAATTTCTAAATGTATAGGAAATAAAAAACACAAGTGCTAATGGAACAGGACTTGGAAGGTGTGAGAGAAAGGCGACAGGAAAACCCTGAGGAATTTAGAGTAACATCACTAGACATACCAGACTTGGGTTTGCATTCCAACTTTCAACTTATTACCTGTGGGATGGTAGTAAGTTTTTAAAAATGGCCAAAATTCTTTGCAGCTCCTTCCATCAAGAATCAACGTCTCATTGGGGAGGGTACGTGCTATGGTGAGCACTGTGAATTGTGTAAGACTGATGAATCACAGACCTGTACCTCTGAGACAAATAATACATTATATGTTAAAAAAAAAAAAAGAGGAAGATTGCAGGAAGGGAAAAATGAAGGGGGGGGGAATCGGAGGGGGAGACGAACCAGGAGAGACTGTGGACTCTTGAGAAACAAACTGAGGGTTCTAGAGGGGAAGGCGGTGGGAGGTTGGGTTAGCCCGGTGATGGGTATTAAGGAGGGCACCTACTGCATGGAGCACTGGGTGTTATAGGTAAACAAGGAATCATGGAGCACTACACCAAAAACGAATGCTGTAGTTATGGTGATTAACATCACATAAAAAAAATAATCAATGTCTCCACCCTTTGAGTGTGGACTCATGAGATGATTTGCTTTGGCCATTATAATGAAGCAGAAGTGATGATGTGAGAGTTGCAAACCCGGGCTATGGCCTTGTTTTCATGACCCCTGCTGCCACCACCAAGTGCACCAGACCACAGCTGTCCACTAGAGAGGGCAGTGAGCATGATGGCTGAGGCTAGCCTACACCAACCACTCCCAGCCGACTCAGTAGCAGACACAGCAGTCATGAAAAAACCCAGCCCAAACTGGAACTGCCATGCCAAGTCTAGACCAAACTCTGGCCCACAGAACTGTAAACTAAATAAATGATTTCTGTTTTAAGGCGCTAAGTTTTGGGGTGGTTTTTTATGGGGCAAAAAATTAACTGACACAGTTACCTTGTGTATATCAGTTAACTTTTCTTGGTTCTAGTTTCCTTATAGCTCACACACACACACACACACACACACACACACACAAATAAGTGCTCAATTCAAAGGTTCCTTATATTATTAATATTTAATTATTTGAGAACAGTATTGCCCAATAAAACAATGATTGAATGCTCCATGTCTGAGCTGTCCAATATGACAGCCATAGTCACACGTGGCTATTGAGTGCTTGTAATGTGGCTAGCACATCTGAGGAACTGAATTAATTTTATTTCATTTCTATTAATTTAAATTCAAATTGCCACAGGCGACTAGTAACTACCATATTGGAAAGCTCCATTCTAGAACTTCAGTGGACTGCTCTTCCAGATCTCTGGAGAGCCAACTTGAAGATCCCCCACTGCTGGGTAACATAGCTGAGGAGAACTCACTCCTTAGGTAGACAAGTAGGTGAAACCTTTTTCTTTCACAAAAACCCAGAGTCAGCTTCCTACGACATCTGCTAGCAAAGCTGGCTAGTTCTCCTAGGACAGTTGTGGAATAGGAGTTTAATAGAGTGGGAAGCAGGGTCAGAGAACACAGAAGCAGAGGTCTTGACTGTTACCCCATGGGACCTGGCTGTAAGCTCCTCTTTTAAATTCTTTTCCCAGTAAACATGCTTTGTCACCGAGTTCCAGCCACACAAACCCCCTGGTTTTCCTCAAATGTGCCAAACAAGTTGCCATCTTGGGTCCTGTTGTGTATTAATTTAGCCTGGAATGTTCTTGCCTTAGATGAGGGTTTCTTAACCTCAGTGCTATGAACATTTTGAACTGAATAATTCTTTGTTATGGGGGCTGTCCTGTGCATTGTAGGATGTTTAACAGCATCTCTGGCCTCTGGTCTCTAGATGCCAGTAGCACCCTCCCACCCCCAGACCAGGTTGTGACAACCAAAAACATCTCCAGGTGCCGAATATCCCATGAGCAGACAAACAGCCCCCAGTTAGGAATCACTGCCCTAGATATCCGCATGATTCACTGCCTCACTTAATTGAACTCTGTACTCAAATGTTACCTCTAGGGAACCTTTTTTTGGAACCCAGGCTAAAACAGAAACCCCCTCTCTCTGTCCCCTTTTTCTGTTTTATCTTTCCTCATAGTAATCTATCACTAGCTAACCTTGTATCAGATAGTTCTTATTGTCTGTCTTCAATGTTTTGTATATTGTTGTAGCCCTAACACCTAGCACCCCGACAATGGTAGATGTTTTGCAAAATCTGTTGAATGAAGGAAGGAAGGAGGAGGGTTCCCCTTACATAGTTGGAAGAAAAAAAAGAGAAAGTTCTCATTTTAGGGGAATGGAGACATGCCACCAATGGGAAGGCTTCAATTCTATGTAGCTACTGAAATCTGTATTGATGGTTACATATAACAATTGCCGGGTTTTAAGAAATTTTCTAATAATGGGCACACTTTTACTCACCTTCTCTAAAAGGATGCTTTTAATGCAGAAATAAAACATTTTAAATGTATTTGTCAACCACATTTATGAGTAGCATGGGCTTTTGAGACCTACAATTAGTCATTTTATATCAAAATACTATGTTCTCACCCATTATAAATATCGATATCTGCCTGCCATTGAGCGAAAAGCATTCTCAAAATTACAAAAGTATCTGATTAAAGACCTATAAGTTGAAAATGTATTTCTAAGAGGTTTTTATTAGCATTACTGTAATGCTAGGCCTATCAGTTTAGTGGGTATTAACCACTCTCCAGCCCTAGTAAGTTTATTCATGTACTGAAGTCCTTACTTAATTATAAGATTGAACGTATTTTTTTTTTGGAAAATTTGTTATATTCTTTCTGAATTCCTTAAGACATATTAAACTGATTTCTAAGATGGTGACTTTCTTCTGGAAAGAACTACAAGTATCCAAGAGAAATTACAAGTGCTAAAAAAATCGCACATTCTGGAGGAGGTAAAGATATCTCCTGACTGATGGTAGATTCATATGAATGGTCAGAATACTCTCACAGAACTTGATTCTAGCCAGCTATTAAATGCAGCTCCATGACACTCCATCTCCTGAGACTCTCTAGGAAATAACTTCTGAATACGTTAAGTAGAACTTCCAAAAATTAAGTAATTCTTTCATAATTTCCAAGTTTTCACTAATTAAAATCTTGCTGAAACACACAATGTCACAATACTTCCTTCTCTTTTAAAACAGAATATCTGTAACTGTGTATGTGTGGGTGTGCGTGCACGCGCACCCGTGTATGTGTGCGTATGTGCGTTCCCACGTGTTAATGACCTAGGCTCATCCTTATGAACAGTAGCTCTTTTGTGAAACAGTGCATACGCATTAAGCTAGGGTGGGTTCGGTTCTCAGGGCTGGGACCCCAAGAGTAGCCCTAGAATTTACTTCTCTCATAGGTGAAGTGCAGCATGTCCAGAACCATGATGGCAACGTAAAAAGCCTGCCTTTTCCAAAATGGATTGCTGAATCCAAGACTGAAAGTAGCCCTTCCCTTCTGGGGTTCTCTTGATCAAAACAAACAAACAAACAAACAAACAAACACTTCTTTGCTCTTTTTAGGGTCTCATTAGCCTCTCAGTAACCTTCCAAAGCTTGTTTGTGATCTCTTCAGTCAGCCCTCTTGGCAATTCACATCACTCATCTATTTCCCTTGTGTGGAGGAGGAGGATTCCTCACTATTAGCCCACGAATGTATGTGAGAAGAAGTGGGGAAAACCTCCTCCTAAAGTGCCTCATTTTCTCTAACTCCGTTAGCATCATCGGAAAATGAACACACCCAGAGATTTAATACCAGACTCTATTTTTCTTGAAGCATTCCCCAATGTTTGACTTTGAAAAGAATTCTAGATGCCTACAAAATGCACTTAGTGGACAATAAGTTTGGATGTTTTGTGTAATATTTGTAGAACATATCAAATGTTTCTTTTATTTTCTTTCTAAATAATATCCCAGTTGATACATGGGCAGGAAGGAAAATGATCTAAGATAGTAATCCTGCCTCTTCAGGGTTAAAGCCATAATTGCCTAGCTGGAGCGTAGTTGAAGTATCCTCAAGTAAGACTCAGACTTGAAATAATCTTTCCCTGAAGGTACTAAAAAAAAATGGAACCTCTTGGGAAGTATTCTTCATCCAACTATGCATTAGCCTGTCCTCTGGAATCAACACCGTGACTCCTTTGAAAGCTCTGTACTAAAGATTTTTTTTTTCTACAAGGTAAAGATTTTATTTTCTAGGAGTCTATAAGACTAGCCCCTGCAGTTTCGATCAACCTGTCCTCATTATGTTTAAAAACCAGGGACAGACCACAGTGAATCTGGCAAATGTGACCAAAGCACACTATTATGTGTAACTCTGAGGGTGGGGGACTATTTACAAATGAGTTATATGAAAGGAATAAGCAGCTCCATTATATATATATATATATATAACCATTATATGGTGTCTATTTAAAAAAGTTAAAACTAAAGTACCTAGCAGAAAATACCCAATGCCTTAGCCAACTAAGAATCTGCTGTTTTTTTAATTTGCTCTTTAAAATATGTCTTTTCACATTGTTTTGAGTTGCAAGTCATTGTGGGGGAGGGGAAGGGAAAGGTATTTTCTCTTTTCACTGAGAAATACTCAAATAGAAGAGGTACCTCCATTCAGCCAAGCATAGCAGCTTATACATCAACAGAACATACAACATAAAAGCAGAAAGCTTATGAAGCGCATCTCTTTCTGACCAAGTTATACAACAGAGAAAAATGAATAACACACTTGTCCAGGCTAGGTTTCCCAGGCTTGCTCATTTCAAGTACCCTTGGGTTCCATTTTCTCTTCCTATTTCCCTTTGCCTTTCCCAGTCCATAGCAGGGTACTGTCTACAACACGCTCACTTCCAATCCAACTGCATATTTCCTTTATTCTACAGCCAAAGACTCTACCAGATGACAATGATGATGGCTCATTCATTATTTCATTCAGCATACATATTGTGGAGTACTATACGCCAGGCAATATGTGAGTCCCAGTGATAGAAGAAGGTCTCTAGACTCATGGTCATTAGCCACTATTGAATGACATGTCTGAAGGCTTTCAATAAACTTGATATGCAGTGACACCCTTGTGTGATCTCTGGGGGGTATCTGATTTATCCTTATCTGAAATATGACCCTCCCCACCCTAGACAGCAGTGTTATCCTAGAGCTGATGTCTGATAGTTGTTTTTGGACCAACCATGTATTGTGGGACTGCTGAGATATATAATAATGTTTTGATAAGCCCTTCTGCTGGCCTCCTCGAGTTGATCCCTTCTTTCTCACAGGCTCCCAGTGTTTATATCTTATAGCCACCATCATCTTTCTCATCCAAACAGCCTCTTCCTTTTCCTCTGTTGTTTGTCATCTATTCTCTGCTTCTGTTAGCTTCTTTCTTTTGCTTTGGTCATGTCTTCATGCGTGTGTATTCATGCTTTCAGTCTGGTCAGTCCATGGTACTATATAATCTCTAGGTGTCCAAGTCTTCTTGGTTACCATTGTTACTTTTGTCTGCTCAAAGTCTGGACAAAGGATCCTTTCAAACACACATTTATCTGTCTCCAGCAATTCCTTTCTCTCTCATCAAACCTGGTTTGTTTGGTGCTATTTCAGATACTTGAAATTGTTTGCAATTGGACATCTGAGTTCTGCATAATGGATGAACTACTGCAGTTCACTTTGCCAGAAACAGTGAGAGCTTTTCCGGAGACACCAGGTACACTCACATCATTTGACAAAATGTAGAGGAAGAATTAGAAGGTAACGAGCTAATGAATAGCACCCTAGAAACAGGCCAAAGGGCTCTAAGCTTTGCCATATATTTCTCTGCAACCTTGAACATACTGTGCTGACTCACTGGTTCTCATTTTCAGAAAAAAAATGGGAATGTTAGATCAGAAAGAGACCTACACTAAGGTTCCATGGGAGAAAGGTGCCTCATAAATAGCCTAGCACACTCCAGTTTATTTGGAAGTGGTGGTAGAATGAAATGGTTAAGTCAACTTAATTCTTTGATTAAACAAGATTTGCTATTTGCACAATATATGGATTTCTAATGTTCAAAGAATGAGGATGAATGTGCTTAATAAAAAGATGCTACCAAAATATTTGCCTCAGAGGTCATAAAGAACATTAAAACAATAACAGCAACAATAACAACAACCTATTTGATTTTTTTTAGGATTCTAGAAAAATGGAAGTCTATATAAATTTGTTTAAATTTGAAAGTTAAACTGATACACAATAAAGTTACATAATATCTACTTCACCTGATATGGGCCCAATATATTGCTTGAGATTCTGTATTTTTAACCTGGCTTTTAATTTATTTTCTTAGTTGTTCTCTACAGCGTCTTCTCTTTTTCCAGGATGAAAATTATTTGAAGCTTCTTGCAGTGATTATACTGAATTAGGCTTTCCAATAAAAGGGTCTAAGAATTAGTTTTTTGATGCCTCAACTACCTGAAAATTCAAAACCTTAGAGGAAGACCATGCCTGCATATGTTAGGATTAGGATATATGAAGACAATGATGACAGCTGGGTGACTTAGCACTGTGATAGCATCACTGGGCTACTTACACTGGCACCTCTGGCCCTTCTTGATAGGTCACCATGTCATGGATACTGAACACCACGAATGGGAGATGAATTCTCATGCATGTTCAAATACTCGAATCAACAGTTCCCACTGTGGGAATGCCTTTCTATTATCTCATTAAAAGATGACCCATTTTCACTCCTCTTCAATTTTTGGAACTTTAAAGTGTGGTGTCAACTTATTTCCCTCATGACTCTCTCTGAAATTATACTGGAATCTTGCCTTTCGAAATTTCAGAGCTGGTCTGAGAAAAGTGGGACACATTTCCCTTGACACATTTCACTTGTATGAGAAAGAGGAACCCATCTGCAACAAACTGTCAAACAGAATACTGGCAGAAAGCAGTAAGTCCTCTGCAAAGTAAGTCTCACCAGCTCCCTTCCACCTCCACTTCATATAATATTCCAAATGCCAGGATTCCTGATGAATCTTCCTTCTGGGCACGTACTGCTAAGTCTTTATTGTTTGACATTTTCTGAGGCATAGTTTCTCATCCTGGTGCTCACAGTCACAAGACTTTCTTTTCCTTGGTTACCAGCATCGTGCTTTGGGTCAAAAGAGTCTCACTGTTCCTCAAGGGACCTATCACAACACTCTTGTCACCAAATTAGTGGGGAAGGAAGCATGGCTACCATCTTAAAACCTGGTAGGTGATGAGTTATCCAGTTCTAATCTCTGTAAGCACTATTATTCTGTTTCATATCTGACCTAGACTATTCCACATAACTTTTTTGTTGTTGTTTTATCCTTGTTCTTAACAATGCTCTTAGATGATGCTCAGTGCTCTCAAGATGCCGTCACCATGTTGGTTCCTAGACCTTTGTTGTACAGGGTAAGAGCTGATGTTGAGAAATGAGGGGAATCCAGCCACTGGAGGATTTGCATTTAACCCCCCCACACACACACTAATGGCAGAAGAAAAAGGGTCCAGAAAGTGAAAGCAGAGCTGAAAAAGACAGGAATCAGCATGGGTTGAATTTAGGAATTTATGAAAAGTTTCATTTTTGATTAAGGTAAAATCTTCAGTATTTATAAGAAGTGAGCAAGTTCACTGACCAAATAAAATGGATTTCAAAGCTAAACAAACTTCATGTAACTTCATCTCAATGACTCAGAATGTTTTGTCTCATGTTATTATCTACCTTTCTGGATTATTCTCTCTCTGGGTTTCCATTAATGTACATCATAGAGTTCATCACACCTGGAAATAATGTTTAGCAATATATATAACATATACAATGTTATGTGATTTCAAGCAAGCCACATCATCTTTCAGGGTCTTAGTCTTTATTTGAGACAACTCTAAAGTCCCTCGAAATTCTATTGGAGCTCTATGATATGGTTCATAAAATAAAATTCCTACAGGGGCCAGGGTATGTTGCTAGTTTTGTGATCAACCAACACAAGCAATGCTTGCCTTGTCATGTTGTATCTTAAAAATCCTTGCCTTGCTATTTGATATCTCTGTGTGTGCCAAACAAAACTGAAGGAGGCTGAGTTTAATTTGGGGGACATCAATTTGACTCTTTCTGAGAATCTACCATAATTTAGCAGACTACAAAAGGACTTGTAGAAGACAGTACACGAACTGTTCAACAATTGAGTGGGAAAGACCCTTTTGAAAATGGAAGTGCTCACCGGAGACAGCCTTGTCTGAAAATGCAAGGGTGAAATTTCACAGTAAACATGTGGATTATGAGCCCTGAATTTGTTCATCACTGGTCACTGTTAGTAAACTACAGAAGTGCAGGAAGAAACCTGCAGCTGTCCATGGTGCTTAAGAATTCTCCATAAAGCTAGAGTCTGAGGTACGGGAATACTTTATACTGAACATATTGCATGTTAAAACAAACAAACAAACAAACAAACACCAAAAAACCCCCAACAAAACACCAAACCACCTCAGTCTGGGCAAGAGAATCTGATGTATTCTTGACTTAACTCAATAGCAAACACTTAAGTGGAAATTCATGTCCTCAATTTCCTTTCCGTAGTCCTGAAACAATTTGTGTATGTACGGTAGTTGGTGCACGTATGCGTGTGTGTGTGTGTGTGTGTGTGTGTGTGTGTGTGTGTGTGATTCCTCTGAAAGCTTCTACATATCTCCATGATGTTAATATTATCTTGACTTTATTCTCTAAGTTTCCAAAAAAATGCTTGATACAAGTGATCATTTATACAAAGTCCCAGTAATTCTGACCTGGACTGTGTAGTTCTGTGATATATAAATGTCAATTTCTGACCCTTCTTCTTACAAGTTTCACTTCTTGGTAACTATTCCCTCTTATAAATTTAAGAAAAATCACTGTTGTCCCAAAGTGATGGGAATTAAAAATTTTCACAACACACATACACACACACAGGTTAAAAAACAGCATCTAATTCAGAAATTTTCCACTCTGAATACCTCACTTTTAAAATACAACTCACTTGGTTTGTTTTGAAATCAAAACATCAATTCTGCATGTTCATGAAGATCCAGAGCAAGATGATCTCTGCTGGATTTCAGCTACAGTCATCCTTTTCCATTAAAAACATTCTTAAATGTTGACCCTATGTTGATACAGGCTAGAGGAGTTCTTGGGCAAATCTGGATTATTTCTTTATTTTGGAGCTAGTGATTTGCCTTGGAGTGACAACAATAAAAGAAGAAAAACAATAGAAGAAGAAAAGGGAACAAAAATATGTATTCCAATAAAATAACTAAAAATGGAAGTGTTCTCCCTTCCTTTGTAATGAAGGTTTAAAAAGCCTTTAATCATGAGATGATGATAAATCTGACAGAATCAGGGAAGTTAATAAAGAAATTAAATAATAAATGGAAGTGAATCTTAAAAACCATTAAAATAGGAGGCTCTTTAAAATATCATTTAGTTCCCATCATTTCAGACACTTATGTGTCTTCCTCATTCCTATGACTTCCTAATGAAACAATTCCATAGTCCTTATAAATCAATCATTCTAACACACAACACCCTTCACTTGGGGAATATTTTCAACCAATCTAACCTGAATCTTTGCCATCTAAAGCTTATTTCCTTTTTTTTTTTTTTTAAAAAGTCTCTCTAGCTGTATATTCATGGAGAAAACACTGGTCATTATTCTTTATATAACTGAAAGCAGTTACCAAATTAGTGTGGCTTATTGCTCTTTTTCAGATAATAGACCTTATTTCTTCAACCTTATTTTGTATGCATTTTTCTCTCCATTTTCTAGTATAAAGTTATTTTTCATGATGCTTCTCCAAATTTCCCATATCCCATTGGTTATACAATCCCTCCTAAGAGGAGAAACTACCTATTATATTTTTAGCATATGCTATTTTCATGGTCTTACTTAATTTTAAATGTAAGTTATAGAAAACAGTAAGTAGTTCATGCATAGTAGTAGGTGGGTGCAAATAGATTTATTGAGGTGAAAAAAAAAAACCGGATTGGGACGCCTGGGTGGCTCAGTTGGTTAAGCGTCTGCCTTCGGCTCAGCTCATGATCCTGCGTCCTGGGATCAAGTCCCTGCATTGGGCTCTTTGCTCAGTGGGGAGCCTGCTTCTCCCTCTGCCTGCCGTTCCCCCTGTTTGTGCTCGCATGCTCTCTCTGTCCCTCTCTGGCAAATAAATAAAATCTTTTTTAAAAAAACGGGATTAAGGAATCCTAGAGCAGATGAAATCTGACACCATCAGCAAGAATGTTTCTCAGAAAGTTTGTGAGATTAGAAATTCTATTGAAGCAATAAAAATATGAAGTTAATTGGGCTGAACTGAGAATGTTGGGTTGGATACATATTTGGTATCACTTTAAAATAAAAAATATTATGACTTGCTATATAGTAAAATGAATAAAACTTCCCCTTCCTTCGGCACTATTTCATCTTCAACAGGGAAGCTGAGAAGAGTTGATTAATATTTGTAGTTCTTATGAACAGCAAAAAAAATGCATGATAAATCAAAACAGTCTTTAAAGGAATAATGGGATATTTCATCAGAAAGAACCAGTTAATAATATCAGATGCCCATTAGGTACAGGGATCTGAATTACACTCTCTCGGCTGTTACAAAGGAATAGGATATTTAATTCCTGTCTTCAAAGTACCAACTTTCAGCCGGAAGGGCTGAGGCAACAAAAATGCAAGTGGCAGAATCACACAAAAATGATAAAGAAGACTTCCAAACAACCTGAACACATATCTATTACTGACTCCAGGTAGGAAAGGCAGAGAGGGAAGGAGAGACTTTACAGAATATTTGCAGGTGCTAGAATGAGGTGAAGCCAGGATGGAAAGATAGGTTTTGAGTGACATTGTTAAAGGCTCTTTTCCTGTCCTAATAGGATCTGGAAGGTCACCTCTGAAAGTAATGAAATCCTCTCTGCACTGCAATAAGATTTTTCAATTTTTAATTCAAGGAAAATCCCCAAGCAAACGGCACATAAAATACTGGGGCTTGGGGTGGTAGTGATAAAATTATCATCAAAATTTAAAAACCTGTCAATCTAAGCAGTGCACATGGATCCATTCTAAAATAAATTACTATATTGTTTTAAAATGACAGATGCCACATTTATCACGCACATTCCTGCAATCTAATTCACAATAAGTCTCCAAGTAGCTTATGGCAATTATTTTAGGTGCTGCTTTATCTAGCAGTCATGTCATTTGTTCTCTTTTTCTATTTCTGTTGCAGAGATGTGAAAGAGCTTTAATTTATTTCATATTTTTGCTAACGACAAAGAAAAATAAGATGCAGTGAAAAAGAAGGAGCCCACAGAACATCTGGCACTCCTCCCCCATTAAAAATGGTATTTAATACAGGTGTTTCCACTCCAAACATTATATTACCTTCCATTTAATTTACAGCCAAAATTTCCTCCCCTTAAACTCTATCTAAAGTCATTACCTGAATCCTTCATAGTGACTTTAGCATAGATTCTCTGAAACAAGCAATTTCTGCCATATGACTTCAGTACTGATTATAGCACTAGAAAGGATCCTAAAAAATATTAGGGCTATTACCCTGCCTTCCAGTATAGCTGAGTCAGATAGAGACAGATCATTTACTGTCCTATTCATAGAATTCTCCTTGAAAGATAATTTCAAGAGAATTTCTTTTAATAATTAATAACAAAAGTTCAGGGCCAGAGTCAAAGAGAGAAATCATTGAAGCAAAATTCACAACTGGGAAAGTCTTCTATACATCATACTTCAGGACAGTTATTATCACAAAGAGCCTATTTCAAACACTTTTTGAGAACTTACATACTGGGTCCTGTACAAGGTATATCTCTTATAATATGAACATTTTGCCATATTGAGTATTTGCAATTAATAAATTTACATTGGTTGAATGCATTAAGCTATTGAGATGTTTTTGATTTATGAAGTGATCTAACCATGGTATGATATGATTGGTGGTACATGGATAGTAACGTTTCTATCCAAACACATCTTCTGCCATAATCCTACAATTTAATTTGTTATACAGTGATATTGATAGCGACACAATTATTATATCTGGAAGGGAATAATAATTCATTTGAAGAAGAATTGAAGAGCAAGTCATCCCAGAACACTTCTGTTTTGGATAACTCAGAGCTACAAAGTTTGGTGAACACAGACTCATGGTTAATCTCACACACTTGGTTAAGTGCATGGCTGATTATTGCTCAATCAGACTTAATGAGGCTTGCTACCAGGAAAAGAATGACATTTCAATACACCAGAATGCAATAACATCTGCTTTTCAAACATGACACAATTTTCAACAAGTCATTTCCTTTGAGAAAGGTGATGCCTTCAAAGTTAAAGCTACGTTGAAGATTCAACAAATATTTGAAAGTCAACCATGCACAATTTTGATCTGGACAAAATGCATTGGATACAGGATAAAATGTCTAATGGAGTTGACATGGGTTTTGCTTTTTCTTGGTAGGGGTAGTTGGGAGGAGGTCCTGCCAAAAGGTAACATTATTGATACAAGGCCAGCTATATTACTTCTCTTTCAGTAAAGTAATGGCAAATGGCTTTTTTTTTTGGTGGCATTTATAAATGGAGAACAGCAAGTTTATACACAATCCGATTACCCTCAAATGCTCCAATTCCAAAAAAGCCACATTATTAAGCTCAGAAATAATTCAGTCTTAGTTTTAAAAAGAAAATAAAAATTACTTAAATTCTCTCAAGTTTTAATTCAAGCACGAATTGTAATTTTGGCATATTTATACATTTAAGCAGCTTTGATACCAATAGGGCATATTTCTTTTTTTAATTTTTTTATTGTTATGTTAATCACCATACATTACATCATTAGTTCTTGATGTAGTGTTCCATGATTCATTGTTTGTGCATAACACCCAGTACTCCACGCAGAATGTGCCCTCCTTAATACCCATCACCAGGCTAACCCATCCCCCCACTCCCCTCCCCTCTAGAACCCTCAGTTTGTTTTTCAGAGTCCATTGTCTCTCATGGTTCGTCTCCCCCTCTGACTTACTCCCCTTCATTCTTCCCCTCCTGCTATCTTCTTCTTCTTTTTCTTTTTTCTTAACACATGTTGCATTATTTGTTTCAGAAGTATAGATCTGTGATTCAACAATCTTGCACAATTCACAGCGCTCATCATAGCACATACCCTCCCCAATGTCTATCACCCAGCCACCCCATCCCTCCCACCCCCCACCACTCCAGCAACACTCAGTTTGTTTCCTGAGATTAAGAATTCCTCATATCAGTGAGGTCATATGATACATGTCTTTCTCTGATTGACTTATTTCACTCAGCATAACACCCTCCAGTTCCTCCACGTCGTTGCAAATGGCAAGATCTCATTCCTTTTTACGGCTGCATAATATTCCCCAATAGGGCATATTTCAAATATAAACACGAGTTGGAAAAGATACCATTAAAGGTAAACCAATAACCAAGCCACAGTTTAACCAAAATCATACACAAGCTTCAAGAGCCACTTAAATCTCACCTCTTCCTGTAGCCTCCCCAACCTTTCCCCCTGGAAACCACCTCCCACCCCCTTCACAAGTCTCAAGGGTGTGGTCTGCACCATTCAGAACTTTGTCTTATAATGTAATTATTTTTATCCACTATAGTATATACCAGTGGGTGACTCTGCACCTCAAGGGCATTTTTGCAATGTCTGGAGACATATTTGCCCCAACTAATGAGCGCGGGGGTGGGGGGCGCTATTGGTAACTAGTGGGCAGAAGCGAGGGATGCTGTTAAACCTCCTTCTGTGCCAAGCAAGTACCCTACAGCAAAGAAGTATCCAGCCCAAAATGTCAATAGTGTCCGGGCTGAGAAGCCCTGGAGTATACCCTGCACACTGTACATCTGATAAGTGGTTAACTTCATACTGCATGTTGTTAATTACATATAACTCAGTCAGTTGTTTCTTTAGCAGCTAAAGGAGCTAATGCCAATCCAGACATGCCTCCTTCAGAATAAGCAAGGAGTTTAGGTAAGAGAATTTGGCTCAATGTTTTATTTTTACTCTATTTGGCTTAGGATGAAATGTGTGCAAACTCTGTTGAATGTTTTGATAAAAGCTTTCAGATTTGGAGGCAGTCTACAAAACAAGCTATCTTCCTAGGGCTTCGTTTATACCTATTACAGCATTGTATTTTATTATTTTTTTACAACATTTTATACTATGTGCACATTAATTTTTGTCATTTTAAGGGAAATATAAACAAGAAAATGAAATGGTGTATGAATGAAGGTTAGAGCATTAAAAATACACACGAAGGCCGCTGTTACTGTGGTATTTCAGGGGTGAGAGTTTGGGAAAACAGCTTATATGCACTCCTTCTCCATGTTCCAAAACACACAGAACTGAATGGGTGTGGGTCCACAGTTCAGCATTAGATGAGGCGTATCATTGAGAGTTTTTCCCCTACTCCCAGCATACCCAACAGTTGCTCACATTTCCCTCTGGGGCAGAGTTATGCCAGATTTGAAAGAAAAGTCCAATTCTTGCTATGTGTGGGCCCTTTATATGTAGACTTACATGGTATCAGGAAGAAACTTATGCTTCAGGTCTGTATGGGCTTCTGTTCAGCAAGGCATATTTACAAACACTGTGATCTCTCTTTTTTTTTTTGTTAAGCACGGTTTTATTTTATGTTTTATTTTATTATGTTATGCTAATCACCATATTACATCATTAACACTGTGATCTCTTGATTCTTGAAGCAACCTCATCTCTAGGGAGGCCATATCTTCACCAAGGAAAGAAAGCAGAGTCAAGGCCTATATGCCCTGATTAAATTTTTGCCTCCAGCTTTATAGTACTTCAAAAACCAATCTCCCAGGAGTCACCTCTTGGCAAGACCTTCCATTATGCAGACAAGCATTTCACATTAAACATGGTGTAGGATTACACTTCCTTTCAACTGGCAGTACAATATTCTAATTGCCTGCAAGAAAATAAAACTTCAAGAGTATCTTATGTCCAACCCAAAAGGTAAAAGGAGAGGGCAAAAATCTCGGCAGTGTGGTTATGGCTTCCAAACAGCAATCAGAAGGCAGAGCGTTCCCCCCAAAACAGGAAGGGAGTTGGAAGAGAATGCTGTGATCGGTGCTCAGACCTCAGCCACCTTCTCCAAACTGAACAGGGTGCGAAATGTGATTTTGCTCTCTTCAGAATGATTACCCAATTCCTGTTGGCTAATAAAACAGTTAGCATTAAATATCCTCTAGTTGTCATGCAGATGACTCACTTAAAATCACTGGATAGCATTATTCACATATGGTTAACTTAGTGAAAGTCATCTGCAGTTTACCAACTGTTCTATAGAATACTTTTTATCCTGTAGAATTGATCTGTTTACCCCAAGGCAAAGTCAACCGGATCTATAGAGTCTTTCTTTTCTTTTAAACCAAGGAAACTTTTTGATTAACTTTAAAGTTAAAATGAATGCTCTGGGTCCATTTGGATTTTTTTCCTTCACATCAGAAAGACTGTACTGTATCTACTGTTTGGCAGTCCAGGGCGGATCATAATCCTGCTGGATGCCTCCGTGAAGTCAATGCCAGACTTATTATTTGTACCCACTTCATTCAGGCACGGAAATAATTGGGGATGAAATTTTTTCACTACTAAAGAAGCAAAGATCATGTCATCTTCTTTTAAGGAAAGTAAAAAGAGCAATTCTGTATCTGTAAGCTTTACCATACCTGGGTCTTCTTATCAAGGAAATCTGCTGAGATTTTAATGCTATACGATCCTAACTTGAGTTGGCACAAATACTAGACATTTTTCTGTGGACAGACTCAAAGAAGAGGGGGATCTTTATACAGTGACTTTTTTATCTCAAGAAACAAAAAAGAGGGGTGCCTGGGTGGCTCAGTCATTGAGCGTCTGCCTTCGGCTCAGGTCATGATCCCAGGGTCCTGGGATGGAGCCCCGCATCGGGCTCCCTGCTCAGTGGGAAGCCTGCTTCTCCCTCTCCCACTCCCCCTGCTTGTGTTCCCTCTCTTGCTGTGTCTCTCTCTGTCAAATAAATAAAAAAAATCTTAAAAAAAAAAACAAAAAAAATGCTTCAGATATAATCCAGATTATGAAAAGTGGCCTTAAATAACTTGTATCACATACTTAGCTCATAATCACATCTCTTTTTTGAATTAAGAATTTGACAATATAATTCCCCCCTTCTTCCCTAATTATATTTTCTCCATACACCTTGCATCCTCCCCCACACTACATCATTTACTTATTTATTTGGTATTATCTGCTCCCACCTCCTCCTTCAAGAAGGTCATCTCCAAGAGGGCAGGGATTTGGGCCAACTTCATTCCCTGCAGGTGCCTAAGCACTTAGAACAGTGGCTAGCATGTGGTGGACACTTGTAACTATTTGTTGGATGAATGAATACCACATCTTTCTTTCTTTGTCTGTTTTTAAGGTCTTCAAATAATTTCACTGTAGACCCTTTTCTAGAAGAAATATTTTTTAAAAATTCATTTATCCTAAGTATTGAAAAAGATGACTCTATCCAAAAAACTACCCTATAAGAGTTTACCCTATCTCTAAGATCAGATCAGTTTTATATTTATTTGAAAACAGGGTCACTACTGAAACCAGAAATCATAAACTAAGATTATTCTCAATTCTTTCTCAGTGGGTAAACGGGTTGCTTCCATTCTCCACAGCACACCCCCAGAAGTTCATAAAAGGGAAAGAAAGGTTAATCTTAAGGGCCTAAATAGCTCTGGGATGCCCACCTCATCAGGCCTTCCCAAGTGAAACAGACAAGGTCCCAAACAGTTCAACTGCTGGTCAGGTAAGGAAGTGGGGAGTTGGAGCGGGGTTATGTGTCCTGGGTTTGGAACCTGTGCCTTTCTAAGTGAATCAGTCCCAGCTCAGGTCCAAAGAATACAGTCCCACTTGCTCTTTGGGTTTTTAATGTTTTCTGAAAGGCAGATGGTCTCATGTGAGTTGATTGGTATGACTAGCATTTTTAATGAATTAGTGACAAAAAAGAATTGACTCATTCCTAGCTGGATAATTTTAAAAATACCCCACTGAAAAGAATGATATCTCATCAATTCAGACAAATGGGCATTAAGAAAGCTAAGTTGGCTGTCCTTTTAATATACAGAGTATTAGCATTTTCCAGAGCCTCAGGTTGGTAATGCGGTTTCAGCTCCAAAGACTACACCTTTTATTCATTCTGCTTTGTTGTAATGAAAAAAGTCTTAAGTTGTCACATGTAATGATTATAGAAGGTTCTCAACTCTGGTTGGGAGAAAAAGGCAGGCATAAAATTCAAAGGCTACATCATGCTTATGTCAAACAAAACAAAACAAAAACAGCTGTAACCCACATTTTACTTTAAAAAAAAGTTTAACTGAACAGACCTTTGATGTAGGAAACTCTGCATATTGGAAGGCTCCTACATAGAAGCCCAAAGAACTCTAGGCTAGCTGCTTTTATTCACTGACAAAATAAAAGATGTCTCAGTCCATCTGCGCTGATATAACAAGATGCCATAACCTGGATGGCTTGCAATATAGAATTTATTTCTCACAGTTCTGGAAGCTGGAAGTCTGAGGTCGGAGTGCCAATGTGATCAGGTGAGGGTTCCCCTTCAGGTCGCAGATTTCTCCTTGTGGAAAGGTCTGGGAGACCTGTGTGTGGGGTGTCTTTTATAAGAGCACTAATTCCATTCATGAGGGGTCCGCCCTCGTGGTTTAAATACGCCCCAAAACCCCACTTCTTAATATCATCATGTTGGGCATTAGGATTTCAACATATGAATTTGCGGGAAATGTAAACGTTCAAATCATAGTAAAGGGCATATTCAATAGCAACAACTTGTTTTTATTTGTTTGAGCTGAGGTTTGAATGAAAAAGCAAAGTGGTGTACCAAAAGGACTGAATTTTGCCATATGTAAATTAAAAACAAATCAAAATCATTGACTACAAAAATAGAATGGTGAAGTACATGAATCTGGGAAAGGTTCTATTTGGCTTATTCATCTCTGGAACAACTGTAGTTGCCATCACCTTGCCTTCCACATAGGAAACACTCAATAAATGCTTGTGGAATGAACTGGAAGAATGAAAAGGAGAAAGGAACTACCATTTCAATGAATGAATATCCGTTCACCTCACTGGAGTCCACAGGTAAATTCAGTGGACTGTTGTTTTTGCTAACACATTCCAGAACAGCAGGGCTATCTCCCTCAGTTCCTTTAAGCCTCTGCTCAAATGTCACCAAAGGAGAGGGAGGCAATGCAGCAAGAACTACAGCATTATTTCATCACACTTGAGGTGGAATGTGTCTTTGGAAATGTTAAATGTGAAACTTTATCTTGAATTTGATTTGGCAATATCTATCAATGTCTTGATTATGCATGCTTTTGACACAGGGATCGCATTTATCCGACAGAGACATTACATGATTTATCTGCCCATGTGTAGAAAAAGAGAAATGCAAAGATGCTCAAAGAGAAGTATGATTTTTGTGATTGTGGGAAATAATCTAAGTGTCCACCAATAGGGAAATAGTGAAGTGAATGATGATCCAACCTTACTATGGGATGCTAGGCCAGTGTCTCATAGAATGAGGCAAATCTGTGTGCAGCAACATGAGAATATATCTAACTTATATATTACATGAAAAAAGCAAGTGCATAATATGATGTCCAAGAGTCATTTTTGTTTAAAAAAACATATGTATACCTCAATATCACAAAAGTCATCTATGAAAAACCCACAGTGAATATCATTCTCAATGGGGAAAAACTGAGAGCTTTCTCCCTAAGGTCAGGAACACAGCAGGGATGTCCACCATCACCACTGCTATTCAACATAGTACTAGAAGTCCTAGCCACAGCGATCAGACAACAAAAAGAAATAAAAGGCATCTGAATCAGCAAAGAAGTCAAACTCTCACTCTTTGCAGATGATATGATACTTTATGTGGAAAACCCAAAAGACTCCACCCCAAAACTGCTAGAACTCATACAGAAATTCAGTAAAGTGGCAGGATATAAAATCAATGCACAGAAATCAGTGGCATTCCTATACACCAACAACAAAACAGAAGAAAGAGAAATTAAGGAGTTGACCCCATTTACAATTGCATCCAAAACCGTAAGATACCTAGGAATAAATCTAACCAAAGAGGCAAAGAATCTGTACTCAGAAAACTATAGAACACTCATGAAAGAAATTGAGGAAGACACAAAGAAATGGAAAAATGTTCCATGCTCATGGATTGGAAGAACAAATATTGTGAAAATGTCAATGCTACCTACAGCAATCTATATATTCAATGCAAACCCTATCAAAATACCATCAACTTTTTCAAAGAAATGGAACAAATAATCCTAAAATTTGTATGGAACCAGAAAAGACCCCGAATAACCAGAGGAATGTTGAAAAAGAAAAGCAAAGCCGGGGGCATCACAATTCCGCACTTCAAACTCTACTACAAAGCTGTAATCATCAAGAAAGCATGGTACTGGCACAAAAACAGACACATAGATCAATGGAATGGAATAGAGAGCCCAGAAATGGACCCTCAACTCTATGGTCAACTCATCTTCAACAAAGCAGGAAAGAATGTCCAATGGAAAAAAGACAGTCTCTTCAACAAATGGTGTTGGGAAAATTGGACAGCCATGTGCAGAAGAATGAAACTGGACCATTTCTACACCACACACAAAAATAGACTCAAAATAGATGAAAGACCTAAATATGAGACAGGAATCCATCAAAATCCTAGAAGAGAACACAGGCAGCGACCTCTTCGACCTCAGCAACAGCAACTTCTTCCCAGACACATTGCCAAAGGCAAAGGAAGCAAGGGCAAAAATGAACTATTGGGACCTCATCAAGATAAAAACCTTTTGCACAGCAAAGGAAACAGTCAACAAAACCAAAAGACAACCGACAGAATGGGAGAAGATATTTGCAAATGTGACATATCAGATAAAGGGCTAGTATCCAAAATCTATAAAGAACTTATCAAACTCAACACCCAAAGAACAAATAATCCAATCAAGAAATGGGCAGAAGACATGAACAGACATTTCTGCAAAGAAGACATCCAAATGGCCAGCAGAAACATGAAAAAGTGTTCAACGTCACTTGGCATCAGGGAAATCCAAATCAAAACCTCAATGAGATACCACCTCACACCAGTCAGAATGGCTAAAATTAAGAAGTCGGGAAAGGACAGATGTTGGCGAGGATGCGGAGAAAGGGGAACCCTCCTACACTGTTGGTGGGAATGCAAGCTGGTGCAACCACTCTGGAAAACAGTGTGGAGGTTCCTCAAAAATTTGAAAATAGAGCTACCCTACGACCCAGAAATTGCACTACTGGGTATTTATCCCAAAGATACAAATGTAGTGATCCGAAGGGGTACATGCACCCCAATGTTTATAGCAGCAATGTCCACAATCCCAAACTATGGAAAGAGCCAAGATGTCCATCAACAGATGAATGGATAAAGAAGAGGTGGTATATATATATATATACACACACACACACACACACACAAAGGAATATTATGCAGCTATCAAAAAATGAAATCTTGCCATTTGCAATGACATAGATGGAACTAGAGGGTATTATGCTAAGCGATATATGTCAATCAGAGAAAGACAAGTATCATATGATCTCACTGATATGAGGAATTCTTAATCTCAGGAAACAAACTGAGGGTTGCTGGAGCGGTGGGGTGGGAGGGATGGGGTGCCTGGGTGATAGACATTGGGGAGGGTATGTGCTATGGTGAGTGCTGTGAATTGTGTAAGACTGATGAATCACAGACCTGTACCCCTGAAACAAGTAATACATTATATGTTTAAAAAAACAAAAAGAAGAAGAAGATAGTAGGAAGGGAAAAATGAAGGGGGGGAAATTGGAGGGGGAGA